>NC_059167.1:70981642-70994142 GCF_019923935.1 Bubalus bubalis | reverse complement strand
TGAGAAAACTGAGGCCATCCAGCATTTCTCAACAGAATAGGTAGTGAAGGGCACGGCGGTCTCCGATGGTGCTGGTGCCCAAATCCAAGACTTCTTGCTCCTAGCAACTCTTTTTACTGTGTTACAGTGAATGAAGTAACAGTTAGAATAATTGTTGAGGAAATGCTGTCAGAATAGAGTCTCAGGTTTTCCTGTCACAGCACAGACCTGAGCAAAAGTAGATGAAGCTCTCTTTACATCTCGGGCCATCATTTCAAGTGATTAAACCCCACCCTATTCAGCAGATTTTCTTCCTAGCATGGGGTATTACCTGCTGCTGCTGCTAAGTTGCTTCAGTCGTGTCCGACTCTGTGCGACCCCATAGACGGCAGCCCACCAGGCTCCCCTGTTCCTGGGATTCTCCAGGCAAGAATACTGGAGTGGGTTGCCATTTCCTTCTCCAATGCATGAAGGTGAAAAGTGAAAGTGAAGTTGCTCAGTCCTGTCCGACTCTGAGCAACCCCATGGACTGCAGCCTACCGGGCTCCTCCGTCCATGGGACTCTCCAGGCAAGAGTACTGGAGTAGGGTGCCATTGCCTTCTCCGGGGGTATTACCTACAGCATTTTAATTAATGATGAGTAGCAGGTAGACTACCTTTGGGGCTGTTTTTTCTTAAAAGTGAAAGCCCTTATATTTTGAACCAATCCTATAAATATCAGAATACATTTTTTTCCCTATTTTGTATCATAGTTTTAATTGTACCAGGAGAGAGCATAATTGGAAAGTGATGACCAGTTATAGACTGTAAAGGAAGCCTGAGTTTTAATTTCATGTTTTATAATCTTCTTCTGGGATCTCACTTTCCCATCTTAAATTGTTCAAGAAGGCTAGAATTTCTTTTTGTTTGTACTTTTTCTTGTTGTTTACTCAGTTGTGTCCAACTCTTTGCTACCACATGGACTGCAGCACACCAGGCTTCCCTGTTCTTCACTATCTCCTGAAGTTTGCTTAAAATCACATCCATTGAGTCAGTGATGCCATCCAACCATCTCATCCTCTGTCACCCCTTTCACCACCTGCTCTCAGTCTTTCCCAGCATCAGGGTCTTTAACAATGAGTTAGCTCTTTGCATCAGGTGGCCAAAGTATTAGAGCTTCAGCTTTAACATCAGTCCTTCCAATGAATATTCAGGATTGATTTCCTTTAGAATTGATTGGTTTGATCTCCTTGCAGTCCAAGGGACTCTCAAGAGTCTTCTCCAGCACTACAGTTGGAAAGCATCAATTCTTCTTTATGGTCCAACTCTCACATCTATACTGGAAAAACTATAGCTTTGATTATATGGACCTTTGTTGGGAAAATGATATTTCTGCTTTTTAATATGCTGTCTAGGTTTGTCATAGCTTTTCTTTTAAGGAATTTCATGGTTGCGGTCACTGTCCACAGTGATTTTGAAGCCCAAGAAAATAAAGTCTGTCACTGTTTCCCTTGTTTCCCCATCTGTTTGCTATGAAGCGATGGGACTAGATGCCATGATCTTAGATTTTGAATGCTGAGTTTTAAGCCAGCTTTTTCACTCTCCTCATTCACCTTCATCAAGAGACTCTTTAGTTCCTCTTCACTTTCTGCCACTAGGGTGGTGTCATCTGTGTATCTGAGGTTATTGATATTTCTCCCTGCAATCTTGATTCCAGCTTGAGCTTCATCCAGCCCAGCATCTTGCATGATGTAACTATTCAGTGCTCCCCAATTTTAGTGGATGTCCTGCTCCCTGTTGAGTCTCAGGTATTAAATGTGCACACGAGGAAATAAGTGGATGTCACACTAAGCATGGTGACTTTCTCCTGAGAGTCATACCACGGGTAATTCTGTTTGTGGGGACTTTCCTGAGTGAAGTAGATAAGCAGATGGACATATCCTTAAACAATAGAAGATTATCTGAATGTTCACAGTTCTTCCATGAAAATCTTCCATGTAAGAGCTCTTTTTAATAGGGAGGCTGGCATTACAATAAAATTATGAGCATATTGACTGTTCTTGAATCTGAATATAAGGCAAATTAGTTTTGAAGAACCTTTGGGAAACTATCTCTGTTGACATCAAAAACTGATGGTTTTGTTTACCTCCTGAAGATTTTATACAGCTTTTCTTAGCTTTCTTCCATATAGCAGTATATCCTCCCTATTTCCAGATAGCTCACCATTAATAGTAATATATCCTTTTAAAATAAACAATACAATTGAATGAAATTTGTAGTGAGGATGAACATTTTGTAGAATTCCAGTTCACTGTCTTGGTTTTCTTAAGGGAATATGCTCTTCTACCTAATATGCGTGTAATTACCTCTCCCTGGTAACTCAGACAGTAAATAATCAGCCTGCAATTCAGGAGACCGGAGTTTGATCCCTGGGTCGGGAAGATCCCCTGGAGTAGCAAATGGCACCCACTCCCGTTTTCTTGTCTGGAGAATTCCATGGTCAGAGGAACCTGGCGGGCTACAGTCCATGGGGTCACAAAGAGTCAGACACTAACTGAGCAACTAACTTTCACTTTCATCCCTCCCCCCAACCAAAATTATGTTTTTCCCAATGGAATTAATAATTTTTGTTCTTAGTCTTTGAATGACCTTAACTTCAGTTAAAAAACAGAAAAACGCTGATGAATAGCTTTGGGTAGTGTTCCAGGCGATCAATACGTAGTATATTCGTCTTTAAAACTCTAACTTTAATAGAAAAAGGGTAAGGAAAGCATTCAGTATTTGGGTCTAATTAGACTTTGAGTGGCCTCTTACTAACTGGAATATTAATTCCTTTGGAATTCATGTTCTTTATTTTTCTGCAGTTTGTCAAGTGTTATGTGAGTGCTGACTACGTTCTGGGCACCACCTTAGTTGCTGTGGTAGGCAGAAAGAGACCTAAAACTCATAGCCTTTAGAATTCTCAGCTTAGCGGGTTGTATAAAGCATGCACTTAATATTATCATTCTATATGTGCTTTTAGAGGTGAAAATATGCTGGAAGGAGTAAATGGAAAGATCTGTTCTGGTTTGTAGATTTAGAGAGGCTTTATGGACTTGGGGAGTATAGCTGCAGGGGAAGGTAATTGAAGACAGAAATGTGTGAACCAAGTATGAGATCTGCTTAAGAGTCCAGAGTCACTAGCTGAGAGCTTGTGTGTGCAATCACGGTGGGAATTAAAGTTGGACAGATTCAGTTCAGGTCAGTTCAGTAGCTCCATCATGTCCAACTCTTTGCGACTCCATGGACTGCAGCATGCCAGACTCCCTGCCATGAACTGCAGCATGCCGGGCTTCCCCACCACCACACCCCCCCCCCCCCCCACCCATACCTCATGGACTGTGGCATGCCAAGTTCAGTTCATTTCAGTTCAGTTGCTCAGTCGTATGTGACTCTTTGCGGCCCCATGAAATCGCAGCATGCCAGGCCTCCCTGTCCATCACCAACTCCCGGAGTTTACCCAAACTCATGTCCATCGAGTCAGTGATACCATCCAGCTATCTCATCCTCTGTCATCCCCTTCACCTCCTGCCCCCAAACCCTCCCAGCATCAGGGTCTTTTCCAATGAGTCAACTCTTCACATGAGGTGGCCAAAGTATTGGAGTTTCAGCCTCAGCATCAGTCCTTCCAATGAACATCCAGGATTGATCTCCTTTAGGAGGGACTGGTTGGATCTCCTTGCAGTCCAAGGGACTCTCAAGAGTCTTCTCCAACACCACAGTTCAAAAGCATCAATTCTTTGGCACTCAGCTTTCTTCACAGTCCAACTCTCACATCCATACATGACCACAGGAAAAACCATAGCCTTGACTAGACAGACCTTTGTTGGCAAAGTAATGTCTCTGCTTTTGAATATGCTATCTAGGTTGGTCATAACTTTCCTTCCAAGGAGTAAGCGTCTTTTAATTTCCTGGCTGCAGTCACCATCTGCAGTGATTTTGGAGCCCAAAAAATAAAGTCTGACACTGTTTCCACTGTTTCCCCATCTATTTCCCATGAAGTGATGGGACCAGATGCCATGATCTTCGTTTTCTGAATGTTGAGCTTTAGGAACAGATAATAGAAGATACTGAATTCAAGACCTAGGAGTTTATGTTTAATCATCCATTGATGATTCTAAATAGCAGAGTGCCAGAATCAGAGTTTTTGGGTTTTTTATGGCAGTGCTTTTCAACAAGACAGAGGTGAAAGATATCATTTGGATCTAGTGGTAACTAGGATTTCCAGGACTTCCCTGTAACTCACCTTCCACTCTTCTACTCAAGAAAATATTGAAATATAATGAAGACAAGTAATACTATTATATAAACATATAACTCAACTTTCATTTATTAAAAATACATTTACATGATAGTAGTTATAAATTACTTGCAATACACTTTATAATTGATCATGACAGGAAGCTGTGTATTATGACAGCACTTAAGAGCCAAGGTTGAGGGACTTCTCTGGTGGTCCAGTGGTTGAGAATCTGCCTTTCAAATGCAGGGGAAGTGAGTTCGATCCCTGGTTGGGGAACTAAGAGCCCATGTGCTTTGGGGCAACCAAGCCAGCATGCCACAATTGCTAAGCTCATGTGCCACAACTGGAGAAGCTCACACGCCACAACTGAGGACCCCATGCAGCCAAATAAATAAATTAAATATTTTTAAGAAAAGAAAAAAAAATGAAAAGAACCAAGGCGGAAAATAATATGGCAACACTGTGTAGAATGGATTGAAGTGAGGAGGTGCTGGCTGTCGTGAGAGAGAACAATAAACTATTGCATATGTCTTAGAAAATTTATACAGATCAGAACTAAGGTTTGCCATGTAAGTGAAAGAGGAAATAAAGTCTATAGCACAGGGCAATTTACTTGATACTGGTGATGAGGAAGTGAAAGAAACCTAGGATGAATCTGAAATTTCAAACTGGATTATCTCCTCTGCAATAGAAATAAGAGTTGCTTCAAATTGGGAAAGGAAGAAAATTGAATTCAGTTTTGGCCACTAATTGGGGTTCAGAGCTTATCTTACAGAATGCTTCTGCATAGCTGGAAGTTTAAGGTTCCTTCTCAGGAGCATGATGTCGATTTTTAAGTCATCTGTAAATGAAATGTTCTTTCCAAGATACTTCAAATGGGAGGAGGCACTCCTCATTCTGTTTGTGAACCTCATTTAATTCTTAACTGTTCAAGTACATTATTTAATCCTTACATTATTAATGATTGAATTTTTATTTGCATGGCACCTTAAATTTCTCTGCCCCCTTAATGGTGGTAAAGTGATTGTAAGGAGCTGATGCACATTCCAGGAGTAAGTACTCATTGAGAGGAAGTGAAGGCCCAGAGCTTCTCTAGCTCAGTGTAGAGGAGATTGTTTCCAGTGCTTTGCATATCTCCTGTTTATTGATTACATGTTTAGTTAAATGGCAGAGTGTATTTTCTTACACATGGTATGTGGGTGGCTTTCATCCTTTTATATAATTTTAAAACATTTTTTAAAGTCTTAATTAAAAGACTTTCAAAGTTTCTACACCATATGATGTTTTCCATGTCTTCAAAACTCTGGTACCCTATACTGTTTTTTGAAGCTTGCTAGTCTAAATTCAATTCAGGTGAAATTCCAGGAGTAGTCATTTTAGCTTATTTTGGACCCTTAGCTTTTGTGTATAAAAATCATATCTATGGGTAGGCATGTTCTTATATCTATTTATAGACTTGCTTTTTACAACTGGTAGAATGAGAAAATGACTTATTTTCATTAGTTTGAAAAAGAAATATAGAAGCACATTCATTGCATGATAAATATTAATGATAATGACTATACTGAAAGCTTTTGTCATTCAAGAAGCTCAGAATTGGAAATTAGATTTCAGCTATGCTTTATATGCAGTATAGTCAGCAGCATTTAATGAACTCTCTCTTCATTAAATCCATGATCGTGGGTATAAGCAGTGGATGGTTACTTGAAATTAAGAAACGATCTACCTTAGCTATTAATGTTGATACCTTACTGAACTTCTTATAAATCGTTCTGGCTATAGAAAACTTTGATTGATGTCCCTGCTCTTTTATTTTTCTCAGCAGCTTGTGAGAAGAGTTTTAAGATGGAAAAAGCAAACTGATCAATGAACAGGTTATTGGGGATGGAGGGTTACTTTTGTGAGTGGGTCGCAGGGAAAGGGCCAACAATAGGATTGCAAGATTGAGTCACAGCCTGAGAGATACGAGTAATCAAGGATTGATGACAAGTTGTTGCTTGACTTTCATAGAAATAATCCCCTCCCACCCCCACTGGAACTTTTGTCTCAAAAAAAACTGGTTTATGTATGTATGGATACTTCTATATACTATATTTTCTGCTATAGTCCTGATTTCCTATATTTTTTGTTTAAGGAAAATCATTTTAAAATTTTACAATAAAGCAGAGTTGTCTTAGAATTTGAAAAAACTTTTATTTGCATAGATTAATATGTAAGATAACTCTTTGTTCATCAATATTTCTTATTTTTTAGCTTGATATGAGATATTGATTATTGACATTTTTGGTCATTCTAGAATATTTATTGCAGAGCTATGTTGATTTGTTTTTTTCCTTTAGAAACACAGCAATTTACTAGAAACACTTTTTGTTTATCTTAAGAGGAGTGGTTAATTTGGAAGTGAAAGTATACTGTATAGTTTTCCTTTTTAATAAAGAGCTATTTCTTCATTTATATTTCTTTCAGCTAGGTAAATTGACTCGGGGGAAGCATGAGGGAGAACAACAGAATTTTTGCCTGAGCCTGTCAAGACACCATGCCATTTTCTGATAGTTTTGTAATTATGAAGTGGAATGTGAAAATTATGGAGTGGAGAATCGTGATTTTTTTCCATTCCCTCCCAAATGATGAAATACATTATATTGAGAGATATCATGGCTTAAATTTTGGGGAGGGTTAACAGCTCAATTGAGCTGCCACAAAGCCAAGCCTCTTTGCAGTTGCTCCCTTCTGCCGTCTACTGGTCATTGTCTAACCTTATCCCTGCTAACACTTGTTCTTGCTCCCCACATAGGTACACATCTGTGGAAGACTGCACGTTTATCAAGATGGTGTTCTTAGTTATTCTGCTTTTTTGTGTAGATCTGTGTTGATTTCTGTGTTGTTTTCTCATTTAGGTTTAAGCTTTGGATACCAATTTTTGCCTCAATATTTAGAATTCCTTTGAGCCTAATTCACTCTTTCTACAAAGAACTTCTTTTTTTAACTTTTTATTTTGTATTGGGGCATAGCTCATTAACAATGTTGTGATAGCTCCAGGTGAACAGCAAAGGGACTCAGCCATACCTGTACATGTATCCATGATGGCTCAGTGGGTAAAGATTCCACCAGCAATGCAGGAGACAAAGGAAACACAGGTTTTATCCCTGGGTCGAGGATATCCCCTGGAGGAGGAAATGGCAACCCACTCCAGTATTCTTGCCTGAAAAACCCTATGGACAGAGGAGCCTGGCAGGCTATAGTCCAAAGGGTCACAAACAGTCAGACATGACTGAACAACTAAACACATATACATTCTCTCCCAAACTCCCCTCTCTCATCCAGGCTTCCATATAACATTGAGCAGAGTTCCATGTGCTACATAGTAGGTCCTTCTACAGAGAACTTCTGAACCTCAAATTTGATTTTTCTTCTAGAGTTGAAATGCCCCATCCTCCTACATTCCATGAGTAGCTAATCTCTTGCTCTCATCATATTGGGTTGGCCAAAATGTTTGTGTTTTTCCATAAAACGTTACCAAAAAACCCAAACGAAGTTTTTGGCCAACACAGCATTTCTACCACCTTATCTACTGGCTTAGATCACTTTTCAGTTTTGATCACTTTTTGTGTCTTTATTTAATTACTACAGGCTTAAGGGAATTCAGGTAAGCAATGATAATATTTGATATTCACATAGCACATAGTATATATTATATATGCCAGGCACTTTCTGGACTTCCCTGGTGGCTCAGACGGTAAAGTGTCGGCCTACAATGTGGGAGACCCAGGTTCGATCCTTGGGTCGGGAAGATCCCCTGGAGAAGGAAATGGCAACCCGCTCCAGTATTCTTGCCTGGAAAAACCCATAGACGACAGAACCTCGTAGGCTACAGTCCATGGGGTCGCAAAGAGTTGGACACGACTGAACGACTTCACGTTCTTTCTTTCTTCTTTCAGGCACTTTCTAAGAGCTTTATGTAATGCTAGGGTAGTAATCCTCAGAACAACTTAATGAGAGAAGCAGTAGTAGTAGTCCCATTTGCAAATGAGAAAACCAAGACACAGAGACCTTGAGTGTCTTGCCCCAGGTCAAACAGTAAGCAGTGACTACGGTTCCAGAGCCTGAGCTCTTAATGATTTTACGAAACTGCCTCCCTAGGAAAGAGAGTATTTTGTCATACAACTCTGTGTTGTGAAACTTCTGTAGCTTAATAGTTTTCATGAGTCAGAAAGCTTGGTAGTCAGCACTGAAGTTTACAGATGTTATTGCCTGAACATAAACTCATCAAGTTTCCCTGTTTATCCAAAAAGAGGACTTTTATTTTTGTGACTCTTGGACTTGTAGTGCTTGTGTAATTCATTTAGTTATGTCATATGGTGCTATATGTCTTTATAAAAAGGAGTCTTAACATATAAGTGCTTAACCTTTACTTCTTACTGATGAGCTTTTCAATTGTTATTGTGCTGACATAATTAGGTGTAACGCCTAGAATGCTTTGTGTGTATAGCTATAAAAAGAAAGTAATGTGATCTAGGATTGACAGTAAAGCTGTATCTAGGAAAAAATCCTATGGAAGGTTGAAATTGAATGTGGTAACTGCAATTATCTAAAAGGAAGTCTATTACCTTATGATAAAACTGTCAAAATAATGATTGGGTACTCCCACAAATTGTGCAGAGAATCAATAAAACCAATATTACGTCACAGTTTGAGAATTTAGGAATTCCACTTTCTCCTAATTCACGAGGGAATGTTAATATATTTAAGAATAAGATAATTGCGTGGTGTATTTTTTTTTCCCTGCTTCATTTTGGAAGAAACTCTTTAGTAGAGTAAATATTTTTGCTGAAGTAGCTTGATGAACAACATTTTTGGAAAATACGAATAGTATTTATTCATTAACCAGATAAAAATGTACAGACAATATGAGCGACTTTCCTTTGCCTTGCCAAGGGCATAAAATGCAACTTTTGAGTAGATCTCCTTTGTTGATGGCAGATAATTTCTGCTTCATTCAGGGCCCACGCCTTGACCTTTGGGATCATGGGCAAACTGTGATGTCATTGTATACGAGCTAATCTTTGTATAATGGGAATTACCAAATTATTCTTGCTAAAACTAAATTGTGTAGGTCAGCAAATGATTTATCTTCTTCACTATGCCGCCTAACCTCCAACTTTTTGTTTCTGTCTCTCAATCTAACACATTTTGTATAACTAATACAGGAATAATTTTTGGTGGCCTGCATTCCTTGTCCTGGTTCATTCACTGGTCTCACATTCATAAATGTTTGTTGACTTGAATTACATATTTTGCTGATAATGTATCTACCTACCATTTTTTGTTGAGTAGGTAACATGGGAGTACAGGGCATTTCAACTCCAGAATTGAGAGGAAATTTAGGAATTTTTCAGATAACTCATAAGGCATTGGAATAGAACTTTATTCTTTTAAAAAGTTTTGATATGTTTTATTTAACCAATTTAGACAGCATATTAAAAAGCAGAAACATTACTTTGTCAACAAAGGTCCGTCTAGTCAAGGCTATGGTTATTCCAGTGGTCATGTATGGATGTGAGAGTTGGACTATAAAGAAAGCTGAATGCTGAAGAATTGCTGCTTTTGACTGTGGTGTTGGAGAAGACTCTTGAGAGTCCCTTGGACTGCAAGGAGATCCAACCAGTCCATCCTAAAGGAGATGAGTCCTGGGTGTTCACTGGAAGGACTGAATTTGAAGCTGAAACTGCAGTACTTTGGCCACCTGATGCGAAGAGCTGACTCATTTGAAAAGACCCTGATGCTGGGAAAGATTGAAGGCAGGAGGAGAAGGGGACGACAGAGGATGAGATGGTTGGATGGCATCACCAACTCAATGGATATGGGTTTGGGTGGACTCTGGCAGTTGGTGATGGACAGGGAGGCCTGGTGTGCTGCAGTTCATGGGGTCGCAAAGAGTTGGACACGACTGAGCGACTGAACTGAACTGAACTGAGTTACTGATTTGACCTATACAACAAATGCTTAACATAGATAAGGCATATTTATTTTACAATTTTGTAAGTGATAAACAATACTCAGGATAAATGACCAGCCTAGTCATACAGTTAGAGAGGGCAAGAGCTGAGACTTGAACTCAGAACACCAAGACCTACCTGTTCCTCTGCCTACCCTCATTATGTGTCTAAATGCCCAAAGGATTGAACAAAAGCAAGGAGAAAGGGAAGACTTAGGTCTTTTGATTTTAGAGTCATCTTCTTATTATTTAATGAATGTGAATTAATAGCATTCATTAGACTATTACCCAAGTGTTTAGCTTCTCAATGTCAGAGAGGTTTATCTCCTTTCTACATAAATCTTATCTGTTAATACAATTTTCCTGTATTTCCACTTGTTGAGTTGGTATCCCAGTTGGATCCTATACTAGCTGTCACCTTGTTAAATTCTTTGGGAGTCATGGTTTGCTTTTCTTTAAAACTAAATAAGAACATCTACCTTTCAAGGTTATATACAGATTAAGGATGATTTTGTAACGTATGTAACATGCTTCTTAGAACATGCTGCTGCTGCTGCTGCTAAGTCACTTCAGTCGTGTCCGTCTCTGTGCAACCCCATAGACGGAAGCCCACCAGGCTCCCCCGTCCCTGGGATTCTCCAGGCAAGAACACTGGAGTGGGTTGCCATTTCCTTCTCCAATGCATGAAAGTAAAAAGTGAAAGTGAAGTCGCTCAGTTGTGTCCGACTCTTAGCGACCCCACGGACTGCAGCCTACGAAGCTCTTCCATCCATGGGATTTTCCAGGGAGAGTACTGGAGTGGGGTGCCATTTCCTTCTCATAGTACCACTTAAATGATGGTGACTTTTGTACTAGTAGTAGTTAGTGATTTTCTAATAATTACTTGAAACACATGATGGAATTAATTTACCCTTCATCTTCTTTACGCTTCAAATTTCAATTCTGATAATTTTGGAAACCCTGAAACCTCTTGAAATACTTTTTATGATGGTCTTTATGGGGAGAAATTCAATGGGAGGATTCACTCCCATTTCTTAAATGCTTTTACCAACTTATTTTATCTTGTAATGACAAAACAGCATTTGCTTGGTCTATCTATATATTATGGAAATTTAAAAGTATTTTTTTCTGCCATCATCACTCATAATTATACCTCAGGAATTCGTTTAGCCAATACTCTTTCAAAAGCAACAGGAGTTGGGTTTTGGTGGTAAATGGAAGGGTTGTATTTCTCATGAGGTCATTACTCAGGGCAGAAAGTCCACTAGAAAGCTTTTACTTTTTAAAATCGAAGTGTTGTTGGGATACTTTCAGATTTACAGAAAGCTGCAAAGATAATACAGAGCATTCTCCCTGTACCTACCAGTCAGTTTTAGTTACCCCTAATGCTGTAATTTTACATCACTGTTTTACACTTGCCAACACGAAGACAAATAATTGTCAAGTAATTGATACATTACAGTTAATCAGTAATGTATTGATTAACATTATTATTAACATTATTAAGAATAATTTATTGATTAACATTATAAAGTTCAGACTTTATTTTGAATTTTACCACTCCTTAAAATTAATGGCTCCCCCCACCCCAGCCAGTTCCAGATCCTATGCAGGGTCCCGTGTTGTGTTTAGTGATTACATTCCTGAATCTCCTCTGGTGTGTGACAGTTACTTAGCCCTTTCTTGGTTTTGATGACCATGATGAGTTTGAAGAATATCCATTTGGTAATTGTGTATGTCTCCCCATTTGGGTATATCTGATATCCATTTGAGTTGTTCTTCTTAGGGGACTAGATTGTAGCTTTTATAATCATACTGTATCAAGAGGTACAATCTATACTGATACAACCTATCTGTAGTTATGTTAACCTTCTTCTCTTGGTTAAGGTGATAGTTGCCATATTTCTCCACTGTCAAATTGCTCTTTTCCTTGTTCCATATTTAAAAAAATATATTTTCTTGGCTGTACTGCACAGCATGTAGGATCTTAGCTCCCCATCCAGGGATCAAACCTAAGTTCCTTGTATTGGAAGTGCAGAGTCTTAACCACTGGGGTGCTAGGGAAGTCCCCTACTCTATTCTTTGGAAGCAAGTTACTAAATCTAGCCCACACTCAAATTGAGTCAGGATATTAAACACTACCTCGTGGAGGGAGAAGTATCTTGATGTATCATTTGGAATTCTACTAAAGAAATTTTACTTCTTTTCTCTATATATTAACTATATATATGTGTGTATTTAGATATTGATGTTTATAACTTGTAT